>NW_027263552.1:360837-370893 GCF_044049455.1 Aspergillus lucknowensis | reverse complement strand
GGGGGGGGTTCCTACGGCGGCTAGGGAGTTTCGTAGATGAGGTAGATTTAGTATGTAGTTACGACAAGCAGAATAATTAGGATCAACGGACCGGCCAAGGCCGCACCCGTTGAGATCAGTACGCCACTCTTGTTCGCATATCCTGCAAGGCGTTAGCAATTTGATAGGGGAGACAAAAGGTGAAAGACGTACCGAGATCTTTCGCTCAATCTCCCTGACTGAGCGATCCAGCTCAGCGGCGATCATCATCTTCGTATCATTAGAAAGTAGGAAATACATCTCACAAAGGTCTCCATCGATGACGCCCTTCACGGGCGCGTAGTAGCTTCGGTAGATGAGGTGGTCCCTTCCGGCAAGTGGGGGGCTTTGTGATGCCAGTTGCATCTCCAGGCTTTGGAAGAAGTCGACATCTTCTCGGCCGATGAACGGCACCAGCATTCCGATCGTACCCTGGAATCCAGTCCACACGAGGATGTCACGACCCCCAGCAACGAGCTGGGCCTTGTGTAGGCTGGTGGGGATGTCTTGGGTGTAGACGTGAATCATCAATTCCAGGCGGTTAGGTGTACCCTGGAGGTATCCGCGCTCGTGGATGAGATGGGCACCAGAGCCCTCCTCGTCGGCCTCCTCGGAGATCTTCTTGGGACATCGCAGTAACCAAAGGTTCCCGAATTTGTCGCCCCCAGCCGTCGTTTCATAGTCCACCATCGCCGTTGACGTGGTCCAACGTGGCACTGAATCGTCCACGAACGGAATAATAACGTTCTCTTGATACTTGTACACGACATATGTGATGCTCTCGCGGACATCGCTAACAACAATCCTGCTGCCTTGCGTTTGCAGATCGACAATCGCCTTCGGAGCCACGATAGCCTGGCACTTGCGAAGCAGTTGCTTCATACCCAAGTCGTAGATTCGGAGAACAGAACCAATACCGGCCACGAGACGGCCTTGGAAAGCAAGAAGCGCGAGGGGAGGCTCTTCCACCTTGGTCTTATGGATGAATTCTAGCTCCTTTCCATCTTCTTGGAATCGATAAATGTGGATGTATCCTCCAGCGGAGGACGGTGGGTTAACTGTCATATCTTTCGCAGTCCCGACAACCAGGAACGTTTCATCGTCCTGGCTCGTAAAGGGAACAGCAGCCACGCTGACCGCAGCTTCGTTCTCCTCCAACTCTACTGTTGCGATCACCGACTTAGCGTCGAGTGGATCAACCACCTGAATGCACGAGGCCCAGTGGCCATTGGCACGAGGGTAGCCAAATTCCTCTGGTGGTAGGACTGTGGCGTCGCCGTTCCGGGACTTCGAGTCTTCCAGCAGTCGGGCTCTCGTTGCCGGTGATAGAACGTTGCTGTCGGCTTCAATGACATAGAAGAAGGGCTGTTCCGGATGCTTCAAGAATCGGCGTGGAGTATATGCGAGAGGAATGGATTGCTGCAGGATGTTGTTGTCCAGCTTCTCGATGGAAAAGATCCTGTCGTCAATTGTTAGACACTGATCACATCCACGCTTGTAAGCGACAAATTTGGGATGTTACGATTTCAGTAGGAACAATTGGAGTATAAATATAAGAATGATGATCCACACAGTCATTCAGGAACAATTCCTTTCTCATCATATAATCGCAATAAAATATAGAAAGATGAATAGAGGCAGCGGATATAGGGAAGAAAGATGGGGAACACACCGTAAGTTCTGACCTTGAATACCAACCATGCCTTCCACACATTGTTCACTGGAAAAGTTCCAGCCCCACTCGAGTCCGACGTAGTCCAGTGGCGTGAGCATGAAACCTTTTGTCTGAGTATCTGAGTAACCCAACCAAGGGCGCGAGCTTAGGGCAAGCACAGCTGTCTGGCCCTTTACAGACACTTGGAAGAGTTTCACGGCCTTGGATCCTAGGAATCGAGTACGCGTGTCGGAAAGTTCACCCGTTACTTCATCGAGAACTGTTCGCAAATAGACACCAGAATGAAGACCGATGTGGAGATATAGAGTGGTGCCTCCGGAGCTGGAATCAGCCATGGACATGATATTCAAAGCGGACGGCGCCGCAGTCAAGGCTTGAACGGATTTGTTCTCCAGCGTGCTGTCAGGGTCCAAGCTAAGTATCCGGACAGTTGAATCATCGCATCCGACGGCCAGGAATGAGCTTCGAGTTCGACCCTCTGGGACTTTCCCCAGACTGAGACAAGTCACCGTTCCGGTCATTTGCCGCCGTTCATCATACTCAGCAAGGGACCCGTCGGCATCCATCTCAAAATAAACGATCTCACCCGAACTCAGCGCCACCGTAACTTGGCGCTCGTTAGTTGCTGCTGCGACAATCGAGCGATGCTGGGGGGCTGGCCACTCGTTCACTCGTCTATCAGGAAGAATATGACGTATACCCCGCGGGTGAATCTGGATCAGCGAATCTTCCCCGAGCTGTTGAACAGCGAGTGTGGGTGCGCTTGATAGGAAACCGGTGTCAGTCACCTCTTCCACCGTCTCTCCGATGCTCAGAACGAGGGTACCATTTCCAAAAGACAGCACAATGTAAGCATCGAACTCATCCCCCCTAGTGAGCTTCGTCGTCCACACGGCTGACGGCACGCTAGGAAGTTCCGACTCGACAATCTCCGAGACTTCCAACCCATGCTTCAGTGTTCTGAAGGTGCTTCGGGGACCCGTACCGGAGATCGTGAAGATCTGAGGAGCGTCATCCTCGGAGATGTTCGCCACCTTGCTGTCGATTAATGGGTTTAGAGAGTTGATGGTCTCCACGAGATTAAGGTTTTCAGCGCTTCTGGGCTGAAAAAAGATCGGCTCGTAGGAAGCTGTCGGGTCCGCAGAGAAATCATCGCTAACAAACTCAATTTCTTCGTCATCATCTCCAAGTTTCTCAAATTGGTAGAAGTGATGGTTTCCACCCTCGCCGGCGACGTAAAGAAAACCACTCTTGAGAATCAGCAAGCTTGAGGCAAGAGGGACTGTATCAAAGTACTTGATTTTCAGCCTCTTCACCTCCCCGGTCAACTGCCCATTGTCATCCTCGACCATATCGATTGTGAGTTTGAAAAGATCGCCATCCTCCGTCTGCAGGAGGAAGAAAAATGCACCTCGCATTTTATGCATCACACCAGCGATAATAGCACGTTTGCGCTCCGGGTTTTCCGTTGCCCCTCGTCGGCGGGGGATAGGCACTCGAAAGGCATCTTGATTCAAATGTCGGTAAGTGATGTTATCCTCTGCACACACCAGAACACCGCTAGGACCATCTGCTCCGCCAGGGACCTGGAAAAGCATCGATGCTGTGCGGTCAACCGGATCTGCCCACTTGCGAACAACATGATTTAGGCCAAGATCGAGCTCATAATACACTAGAAGTTTCTCAACCTCTTCGTACGCCCGACCTGTAGGGTCCTGGTCAGACTCAGAGTAATCTACTTCAAGAGCCGCAAAGACCGGGTTCTCATACCCAGCGTCTAGTGCAACAATTGAAAATACCAAAGTCTGCGGTTTATGCGCTTCCAGTGGGGATGAAATCGTAAGCTCGGCCTGCGAGTTCCGATTCAGGACATAAACGAGTTTGTTCTTCTCCACAGACGCGATGATACACGCCCTGCCCTTCGGGTCGACCGCTAGATACTGGCCTGGAATGACACGACGCACGCCCGACTTGCCAAATGTCTCGAGATGGATACGGTTGAACCGATTCTGTGAAGGCACATACTCGATTATGGTGATACGACCTGAGTCTGAGCCAATAATGATATAATCTATACGCACATCTCAGCACGGTTTCTTGGAGACTAGTACCCAGCATCCACTTTGCAGACCGGGGCACGTCCCACTTCCAAAGGGGTTCGTTCGGCAGTGAAGGATCGTGCTGCCCGGAAAGCTTGACGAATCACTAAAATGATCTTGGAATTTCGCTGACGGGACAACGTAAAAACATACCTTTGTTGCTACCGGCAAGCCTAAAGGCAGCTAGGCTTCGTATTATGCCAAAGACATCCTGGGAATATAGCGGAGTGACCTTGCCCTGCGTGGGATCGGGACGGTGGATCGTCAGCTTCGATCCAGACGAGGTGACAATCTGCTGCTCCTTCGTTCCGGCAAATTGGCCCAGGATTGCCTGAGTAATCGCAGTTGGTGGCTGAATGGTCAAGGAGTACATGAACATATGCGAGGTGGTCGCCATGATACGCAAATTGGTACGTCGAAGCTTCGACGCAACCAGGTAAATGAGCTGTTGATGTTGCAACCCACGTGTAGTCAACGTTGGACGACTCTATAGTGAGAGCACTCCCATTGCGGCAGAAGCAGCCAGCAAGATAGAGGGCACTCGGGTACGAGGTGACCCCGCGGGTAAAGCTGAGACTGGGAGCTGAAAGCAGGTTGTGTTGAGGACGCGAAGGTGAAAAATTACAGTTGTGGAGCTCTGGCGCAAGATCAGTTGCCTGTTTGTCTCGTTTGGCTTGCTTCTATCACGTGAATATCAAGTGCCGGTACCGATGTGACAATACAATCCCCTTTTCCCCGGGGGTCGAAGAGATAATACGTGTAATTCTGAGACAGCCGCGACGCCTCCGTCATTCTGAGGAGCTCAAAGGAAACGATGGGCTTCTGCCCGCTTCTCTCTTGGGCCAACTTCCCGAAGAAATTCGGGTCAACCGATTTGGTGTGGTGCCTCCGTGCTTGACTCTGAACTATCCTCTCCCATCTGATTGTGCTACTCTTCCCACCGGGGCTTTTACTGGGTTTCTCGCCTCCTGCCTGCTCGACGCAAGCGCTCTTGTTCTTGTTGTTCTTCCTTCAAGCTTGTGACGTTGTGCTGTTGTTGCCTCCGCCCCCAAATCACCCCTCACCAACGCCGACATCACATATCATCATGGCCGATGATACCGCCACGGCGGAGGATGCGCCCATCACATTTAACATCAAAGCGTCCAATGATGCTAGATTTATTCTCACATTACCACTTTCGACGCCAGTATCGGATTTGAAGGAGAGGCTCTCTTCGCCGGAATATGCCGATACACCAGCGGAGCGCCAGCGTCTGATCTACTCAGGAAGGGTGCTCAAAGATAACGACACCCTAGCGACTTACAAGATCAAAGACGGGCATACCATCCACCTTGTCAAGAGTGCCGCCAGCAACCCGCGGCCGCCTGCGCCCACCCAGAGTACATCGGCCGCTGCGACAGCAACCGCCACCTCCAACCAAGCGGCCACCGGTGTTCCAACAAACCTGGCCGCTGGCACGGGAAATAACCCTCTTGCAGGTCTGACTGGCGCGCGGTACGCTGGGTTTGCCCAGCTGCCAGGTGCTGGTATGTTTGGCCCAGATGGTGGGGTAAGTGATGTACCATACGCCTTCCCTCAGGATCGGTCCACTAATTTACATCTCTCTTCAAGATGGGCCCTCCTCCCGACGCCGACTCGATGCTCCAGATGCTTGAAAATCCCCAATTCCAGTCCGCCATCAACGAGGCGCTCCAAAACCCTGCCATGATCGATATGATGATTCAACAAAACCCATTGCTACGTGATGCACCAGGAGCCCGCCAGATGCTGCAGAGTCCCGAATTCCGCCGTATGTTGACCGACCCCAACTCACTTCGTCACATGATTCAACTTCAACGAGCAATGGGAATTTCTGGACTTGGTGGCGGTGCTGGTGGAGGTGGTGCTTTCCCTGCGCCAGGAGTTACCAACACAACGCCCGAGGGGACTGGGGAAGGGCAGAACACTGGCGCAAACACCGCAAATACTGGTGCGAACACTGCTCCTGGTGCCCCGTTGTTCAACCCTTTTATGCCACAAGGCCTTGGCGCCGGCAATCCCTTCGCAGCTCTGTTTGGAGGCAACCAGGGCACGGGTATCAATCCCCCAAGCACATCCATTCCAGCAGGTGGCGACCAGAGCGGAGCGGCGCAGGCGGAATCAGGAGGAACTACCGGAGGGAGTGCTGCAGCGGAAGGGCAAACCTCACAGAACGCACAGAATGCACAGAATCCCTTCGGCTTGTTGAATCCGTCACTTTTCGGTGGACAAGGGGGCATAAATCCGTTCAACCCGCAACAAAATCCGTTTCTCCGAAACCCAGCTCTACTTGAACAGATGATGCAGTCAATGGGGAGCCAGGCGGGAGAAGGTGGTGCTGCCAACCCGTTCGGCGCCCTTTTCGGGGGCACCGGTTTCGGCAACGCAGCGCCCCCGGACAACCGACCGCCGGAAGAGAGGTACGCAGAGCAGTTACGCCAGCTTAACGACATGGGATTCTTCGAATTCGAACGAAACATCGAGGCTCTCCGTCGAGCAGGAGGCAGTGTACAAGGGGCGGTGGAGTATCTGTTGAGCCACCCTTCCTAAGGCTCGCTCTCTCATTTGGCAGATGGCATGAGATATGTTGGCGGGTTTCTAACACCTTCATTGGGTCTTTGCGTTTCTTTGCGAACTGCAGCCTGCGGCTGCATGTGAAACCTTGCTGTAATGTTTATCGCCCTCATGGCTCGGTAGAATGGGCTTTTATCATGTATGTATCTTTTTTCGACATTCAATATGTCTCCATGTCAGGAGGCCATCGTCATTTGTGAGTCTCTTTTTGCAAGGTCTCATTTGCGTAGATTCGAAGTCCTGGCGATATATATTCTATGCGAATCCGCCTAGGATGGTCCGTGGAAATCTGGAGGAACAAAGCATTTCTGAGGTCCTGTTGATGTTTACTTGAGATCGTGAACTTCCAGTAGAGTCCGATTCGCTCACTGGCTGAATCCTTTATACCAGTGGAGTGATTTGGCCTTTTGGTCCAGCTGGTTGATGGTTAGAGAATGCTCTTCTGTGTTGCTGATCTTTCCTGGCGACGGCTCGCCAAATCGCGAACCTCCGCCGAGCAATGCCCCCTCCCTCTTCATCTTTCGTCCAACTCAGTCGCTTCTTCGATATTCGCAAATAATGTCCGTTGTCTAATCCACTCGTTTCACCTTAAGATATCTCGGTCGCTATATTCCCCTTCTCCCCCTCGTTGCGTTTTCAATACATTTCGGAAGAGCTTTGATCCACCCCCCTCGATTCGCGTTGTTTCTGGCTGGTTTCCAGGAGCCCTCCTTTCTCATTCTCGGCGCATCGTTCTATCTCTATTTGCGGATCGCTTTCATTCCCCCCCCTACCATTGTATCTATTTGAATTGCGCCTCTGTCGAAGATAGTCGTGGTGCTCGGGGCGGTAACCCATCACTCTGTGGAAGCTGCCACGTTGACTGATCCTTGACTGGTACATGCTTCCGTGATAGCGACTCGGCTGTTGCGCTGCACTCTTCGAAATCTGCCCATCTCATCTTGTCAATAATGGAGCCACGATGGCGAGGCTCTCTTCATCAATTGACACTCCTGCTGGTTTTTATATCGTATTCCTGCGCCTGGTACTTGCCCGGTATGTTCCCCATCAAAGAAATTTGTCCTACCAAACCTTCAGTCCGCTAAGTTATCGTGGTTGCTGGCATAGGCTATTCAATCAAGCGGTATAACGATGGCGAATCAATCCCACTCCTTGTGAACAAGATCTTTTCGGACAATACACAACTTCAGTATGCCTATTTTGACCTACCCTTCGTATGCCCTCCCAGTGGACGGACACATGACGGTTCGCCCTTCGGCTCTGGGCATAGCGTATCGCAGAACCTTGGAGAGATCCTTCGTGGCGACCGGATCGTGACCTCTGATTTCGAGCTCAATATGGGCAAAAATGCGGAATGCCGCGCCATGTGTACGCAGGAGATTGGACGTCAGGATGTGAAATGGGGTCGACAACTCATTCGGGAGGGATATGTGGTTGAATGGATTGCCGATAATCTTCCAGGCGCGACGAGCTTCGTGACCGTCGACCGGACCCGGAAGTACTACGCATCGGGCTTCAAGCTAGGGTCCCGAGAGTTTTCGCCGGTTGACGGAAAACAGCGTTACTACATCAACAATCATTTCACCATCGTGATCCGCTGGCGCGCGGCACCGGAAGGAGGAAAGGTCGTTGTTGGCTTCGAGGTCTTCCCAAAGAGCATCCGCGCCGAAGATCATGGAGAGAACGGTTGTCCCGAGCACGTCCATGAGGAGCATGAAGGACTCGAGCTGTATATTCCGCCTAACCTGGATCGTCTACGAGAGAAGTACCCGGGGTCTTCCTATCTCCCTGAAGACGATGACTATGATGACGGAGCCACCCTGAAGATTCCAATCACGTATTCAGTTTATTTCAAGGAGGAAAACGGGATCGAATGGTCGAACCGCTGGGACCTGTATTTTAGCAAGCAGGATGACAGCTCGATGACGCACTGGTTAGCTGTTCTCAACTCCTTGACAATCTCTACTGTGTTAGGAGTGGCGGTGTATGTCATTTGGAACAGAACGGTGCAAGGAGACATCAAAGGCCGGGGTGATGGGGCGATGGATGATGAGAGGTCTAGGAGAGGGGGAGCAAAGAAAGAGGGACTGTTGGACCAAGCGTCGGATGTTGAGCGAGACGGTGACATTGGCTCTGATGACGAAGGACTAGACGATGTTAGTGGCTGGAAGCTCCTTCACGCCGATGTGTTTCGAGTGCCGGAGTTCAGCGGACTTCTTGCGCCTCTGGTTGGCTCTGGAATGCAGCTTCTCTTCATGACTTCTGGTCTGCTGCTTCTTAGCTGTCTGGGAATACTAAATCCGAGCTTCCGGGGGGGATTTGTTAGTGTCGGCATGGGTTTGTTTGTCTTTGCTGGGCTCTTCTCAGGGTACTTCTCCGGAAGCCTATATAAGACTTTTGGGGGGGTGAGCTGGCGCAAGAACACGCTAATTGTAAGTACCAGGAACCTTCCTATGTCCTGTTTGCTACTGACATGCTGGTAGACTGCTCTGCTGTTTCCTGGACTGACATTTAGTCTCATCTTCATCCTAAATCTCTTTGTTTGGGCCCAGGCGTCCAGTACGGCGATCCCTTTCGGTACATTGGTCGGAATTATTGCGCTTTGGCTGTTGATTCAGGTTCCGCTCGTGTATATCGGGAGCTGGTACGGTTTTATGCGAGCCAAGCCATGGGAGCACCCCACCAAGACGTCCTCGATTCCGCGCCAGATTCCCCCGCAACCTTGGTACTTGCAAAGCGTGCAGGAGACAATTCTGACGGGGCTCGCTCCGTTTGCGGTCCTGTTTATCGAGCTGCTTTTTGTGTTTAAGAACCTGTGGCAGGACAAGAGTGGATACTACTACGTGTTCGGCTTCCTGAGTGCTGTGACGACGATCCTGATGGTCACAGTCGGTGAGGTGACGATCATTGCAACATACAGCCAGCTTTGCTCCGAGGTAGGTGGGCTTCGAGATCGGGTTTGGCAAAGACGCAAGCTTACACGGGTAGAACTACCATTGGTGGTGGCAGAGTTTCTTGACGGGCGGGAGCAGTGCATTCTGGGTGTTTGCGTATTGCGTTTGGTATTACTATTTCCATCTGCACATTACCGGGTTCGTGTCTACTCTGCTTTTTTTCAGCTATAGCTTGCTCGCTTGCGCCGTGTACGGTTTGTTGACGGGGACGGTTGGATTCCTGTCGGCGTATACCTTTATCCGCCGTATCTACAGGTAAGCTGCCAGATTGTGATAAGCAAAGCAAACTCCTGGGGTTATCAAGCTAACCTGAACAGTTCGGTCAAAGTAGATTAGCCTTGTTTAGCCTGATAGCACCAAACTGAGGCCCAACTTAATGCCATTCCCAGCTTGTGATTCAAGATCCTCATTTTCTTGTTTCTGGGAGTGTGATAGTCCGAGTCTTAGCTCTCTTAGGAGCGGGCCGCGGGTGTGGCTGGTGTGGAGTATGTACTTTGTTACTTAGCGGGAGTCAGCTTCAAAACAGCGGATCATTGAATGCATCTTGCTTTTTTTGTCTTGACATCTCCGCGCGGATACTAATTTAGACTGGCGGAGTAACCTTAATCACCACGTGAAGCCGGTCAACCTTTGGGAGGGAGCCGGAAACACGGGCTTGGACGGCTCCAGACTTCACTTTGACGTCAGACTTCATGTCCTTTCCCCGGGGGGGGGG